>NC_134063.1:6984835-7018843 GCF_965140245.1 Athene noctua | reverse complement strand
GGCCTCCTCCTCCCCGCGGCCCCCCCCCCCCGCGGTCCCGGCGCGGTCCCGGGGCGGCGGCGGCGGAGCGGAGCGGGGCGGGGGCGGCCCCGCAGGTGAGTGCGGCCGCGGCGGGGGGGCGCGGGCAGCCCGGAACGACCCGGCCCCCCCCGCTCCCTCACCCCCCCCCATCCCCGCTCCCGGGGCAGCCCCGGCCCCGCCGCTCCCGCGCGGTACGTGGGTGCAGCCCCCCCCCCCCCGCAGCGCCCCCGGTGCCCCCTCCTCAATCAAAGTCCCCCCCCGTGCACGGGTGTAGCCCCCCCGCTCCCCAAAACGCCGCTCCCGGTGCTGCGGGCAGCGCCCCCCCCGCTGCAGGTGCGGGCTCAGCCTTTTCCCTCCTTTTTTAATTTTTTAATTTTTTTTTTTTTTCGGGGGGGGGGGACACACACGCATCTGCACCCCCTATGCACGCCCCGACACCCCCCCCCCCCCCCCGCGGTGACTCCCCCTCCAACGGCCCCGCTGCATGAAGCGGGGGGTGCGCAGCCCCTGCAGCCCCCCCCCCCCGGGCAGGTGCAGCCCCCCCAACCCCCGGAGCCCCCCCCGCAGCCCTTGGGGGACCCACCCGTGTGTCCCCCCCCGCGGTGAAGGTCACCGCTGCGGGTGGTCGGGGCTGCCCGGCGGGGGGGGGACACACGCGGAGGGGTCCTGGGGTGACCCTGGCGGGATGCTGCGCCCCCCCCCCCCCCCCCCGGCCCGATCCCGCTCGGGGACTCCGGTTGCCGCTGCCCCCCCCCTGTCCCCCCCCCCCCGGGGACTTTGACCGGCGGCGACGGGTCCGCGGCGTCTGTGGCCACTCGTGACCGGTGACAGGTCGCGGTCCGGCCGGTCCCTGACCCCCCCCCGCCCCGCGATTTGTCTGTGTGCCCCCCCCAGTGCCCCCCCACTTCCCCTCCGGCCTGACAGGGGGAAGCTGGGGGGGGGGGGGGGCCGCGCTGAGCCCGCCCCGCTCGTGACACAGGTGGCTCGGGGGGGGGGGTCAGGCTGGGAGCGGGGTTTGGGGGGGCTGCAGCGTGCTCTAACCCCTCTCCCCCCCCCCTGCAGACTCCTGGCGTGCCGAGGATGATCGGGGGGGCCCCACGAGCCCCCCAGCAGCGCAGGGTAAGTGCCCCCCCCCCCGTCACACCAACCCCCGACCGTGCAAAATTTTTCGGTTTCCTGTTTTTCTCCATCGCGTGATGGGGAGCGGGGGGGTGGGGGGGGGCGCACAGCCTGGGGAAGTGCCCGGGGGGGTCGGCACAGCCTGGGGGGGGGGGGGCACAGCCTGGGGGTCCCCTCTGCTGAGTGCTGGGGGGGCTGCTCCACTGGGTGCCCCCCCCCCCCCATCCACGGTTGGGTGCGTTTGGGGGGGGGGGGGGCGAATGCCTGGGTCCCTGTTTAAAAGGGGGAGGGGGGGGGGGGAAGGGGCTCCCCCAGGCAGGGAGGGGGTTGATGTGTGTTGGGGGGGGGGCGGTTTGCCCCCCCCCCCCCCCCAGCACGGGAGTCGCCGCCGCGCAGCAGCCGCTCATTTATTATTGAGCTGCGGATCGAGTGTCGGGCCCAAGCGCCGCCCCAGCGGCCCCCCCCAAACCCCCGGCCCCCCCCCGGGGTGCCGCACACCCCTGGGGAGGGGGCTGCGGCGGTGGCGGGCTCGGGGGGGGGTGTGTGGGGGGGGTCAATTCGCAGTTTCCATGGCCACGGGGCTGCGTTTTCCCGGTACAACCCGATAGATACCGGCGGGTGCGGTGCGGGGGGGTCCCCACCGGGTCACCCCCCCCTCCAAGGGCCAGGTGTGTCCCCAGGGCGCCGGGAGCTGAGCTGCGGGTGTGTCCCCCCCCCTCCAAGATGTCCTACTTCACCGAGCACTTTTGGGTAAGGCCGGACCCCCCCACACCATGGGTGCCCCCACCCTGCATTGGGGGGGGGGGGGTAAGTTTATTGCTGCCGGTAATTTTCAGGGCTTGGTGGCTTCATTAGCGCGATGAATTAATTGCTGAGGGGATGGCGGGGGGGGGGGCAATGGGTGCGGGGGCCTGTGTTTGTGTGTGTCCCCCCCCCGCGGCGCCGGGACGGGGATCCCCGGGGGGGGGAAGTTGGGTGCGAAGCGTCGCCGGCGCTTCCTGGTTGGTCTCTGCCGGGGTCTGGCAGCTGCCTGCACCTTTTCCACCCCCCCCACTTTCTCCAGGTGGGGGTCACCCCCCCCTCAAGCCGGGGGGGCGAGGAGAAGCCCCCCCCCATGTGCTCAGGGGCGTGGGGGGGGGAGAGGCAGCACCCAAAATAACACCCGACGTCAGGGCTCAGCGCGCCCCTTCCTGCGCCGCTCGCCCTGGGGAGCCCCGCTGCCCCCCCCCGCGGGTGTTCAGGGGTTGGGGGGGGGGCCGGGGGGGGCTCCACACCCCCTTGTGCAGCCCAGGAGGGGGGGTGTGGGCCATCGTGCCCAGTTTGGGGTTTTTTCACCCCAAATAGCGCTTCCCGCTGCGCCGGCGGCGGCACTGTCATGGCGGGGAGGGGAGGGGGGGGGGGGTCCTGGGTGCCCCCCCCCCCCGCCCCGCGGGGTGCTGGGTGGGTTTTGGGAGCTGAGGGGGGGGGTTGTGTCCCCCACCAGGGTGAGAAGAACCACGGCTTCGACGTGCTCTACCACAACATGAAGCACGGGCAGATCTCCACCAAGGAACTGGCCGACTTCGTCCGCGAGAGGTACCGAGGGGGGGTCACTGGATGGGATGGGGGGGGCAGGGGGGGCTCCCCGGCATCCCCAGGCTCCATCCCGACCCCCCCACAACTGCCCCCAGAGCTGCCATCGAGGAGAACTACGCCAAGGCCATGGTGAAGCTCTCGAAGATGGCCACCAACGGGACCCAGCTGGGGTGAGCGGGGTCTGGGGCACCCTGAGGTGGGGTGGGGAGGTGGAGAGGGGGGGTCACTGCTCATCCCCGGCCGTGTGCGCCCCCCCCCCGGCCCCACTCAGGACCTTCGCGCCGCTCTGGGAGGTTTTCCGCATCTCCTCGGACAAGCTGGCCCTCTGCCACCTGGAGCTGATGAAGAAGCTCCACGACCTCATCAAGGAGATCTCGCGCTACGGCGAGGAGCAAGGCCGCGTGCACAAGAAGGTACCGGCAGCACCCACCGAACCCCCCCCCCGGCCTCTCCTGCACACCCCTCTGCCCCCCCCCCTCCGTGTGTGTGTCCCCCCCAGTCCAAGGAGGAGGTGTCGGGGACGCTGGAGGCCGTCCAGCTGCTGCACGGGGTGGCCCAGCTGCTGCCCAAGTCCAAGGAGAGTTACCACAGCAAGTGCCAGGAGTACGAGCGCCTGCGCAAGGAGGGCACCAGCCAGAAGGAGATCGACAAGGTGACGCCCCTGTCGGCCCCCCCCGGGGCGGTGGTCCCTGTCCTGTGTCACCCCCCGGCTTCCCCGCCGTGGCTCATGCCCAGCGCTCGGGCCCGCAGGCAGAGGTCAAGTCCAAGAAGGCGGGCGAGGCGCTGCGGCGGGCGGTGGAGAAGTACAACGCGGCGCGGGCTGACTTCGAGCAGAGGATGCTGGATTCTGCCATGGTGGGTGCTGGATTCGGCCGGGGCGGGTGCTGGACCCAGTCGGGGTGGTGGGTGCTGGATTTGGCCAGCGTGGGCAGTGCCGGGGTGCAGGGACAGGAACGGGGTGTCACAGACCAAACTGCCCCCTGGGGCCGTGTCCCCCCACCTGAGCCCCATTTCCTGGGGATGCTGGTCCTTGGGGACATGCCCCCCCCTGGGCTTACCCTTCTCTGGGGACATTGTGATGCCCTTGGGGACATGCCACCACGTCTGAGTGTGTGTGTGTGTGTGTGTGTGTCCCCCATCCTCCTTGGGGACATTCCACCCGGGTCAAACCCCATCCCTTAGGCCTGACCGGGTGCTTTTGGGGACACGTCACCCTTCCCTCCCCACACGCCATCCCCTCAGGACCACACCACCCTTTCTAAAACCACCCCCCCGTCCTGTTTATCGCCCCCCCCCAGCGCTTCCAGGAGGTGGAAGAAGCCCATTTACGCCACATGAAAGGTCTCATCGGCTCTTACTCCCACTCCGTGGAGGACACTCACGTCCAGATCGGGCAGGTGAGTCCCCGGAGCGAAGGACGACGCCAAGGTGTGTGTGTGTGTGTGTGTGTGTGTGTGTCCCCTTTTATTTTTAATTTTTAAAAAATTATTTTTTCTTTCAGGTGCACGAAGAATTTAAGCAAAACGTGGAAAACATCGGCACCGAGATGCTGCTACGGAGGTTTGCTGAGAGCAAAGGCACGGGGCGAGAGCGACCAGGTGAGGGGGTGAGCAGCGTCGTGGTGGGCTCCCCGTTTTTGCACGAGGGCGATGCTTCCCCTCTCCTCGCACGAAGTGCGAGGAGAGGGGAAGCATCGCCCTCGTGCAAGGAGGGAACCCGCAGCCCTGAGCTGATCCCGCTCTCGGTGACAGGAGCGTTGGATTTCGACGAGTATCGCCTGGCCCCAGCGCAGGAAGGCAAGTACGTCTGCACCCAGCAGCCCCACACCGAGGATTTTTGGGGTGTTTTGACCAGAGGGGGGGGCTTCTGACTGCTGAACCCCCCTTTTTAGGACCCAAGAGGAGCCGTAGTAAAGCTTTCCGTATCCCCGGGCTGAGCCGGAAGGAGCGGGATCGTGATGCTGTGTAAGATTTTTTTTTTTTTATTATTTTTTATTTTTTGGATCTTTTTTCCTTCCCTCATCTCCAGATTCCCGCGTCCTTTTCCCTGTTTTTTGGGGGGATTTTAACGCTGCCCCTGTCCATTCCCCAGGGAATCCCCGGATGCTGAGGTGGTGAGTTGATCCCAGTGGGGTTTGGTTTTTTTTTTTTTGTTTTTTTTTTTTTCCATACTGGGAGAACTGGGGGAACCAACACCTCTCTGAGCATTTCCCCGTAGGGCTGCCCGGAGGTGGATGAAGACGGGTTCACCGTGCGCCCCGACATCGCCCACAGTATCCTTGTGCTATAAAAGTGTGTGTGGGGCGATACACACACACACGGGTGATTTATTTTTTTTGGGGGGGGGGGGATTCTAAGCATTGGATGTTCCCTTGACGGGGGGTTCAGCCGAAGCAGAGAACCACGTCTGCTCCTCCAGCGACTCCGACTACGACGAGGATGAACCCCGCAAGTTTTACGTCCACATCAAACCGGTGCAGCCCCGGGAGGCGGCCGGTAGCGCTGAGGCCACCGTGGAACAGCTCAAGGCCACCGTGGGGAACCTCATCCTGCCCCCCAGTATTGGGGTGAGCCTCGCTGGGAGGTGGAAGAGGGGGGGCCGCAGGGTCCCCGGGGGTCGTGCCGGGGCTGACTGACCCCCTGTTGTTCTTTTGCAGGGCACCGTCAAGCGACAGTCGTCCCGTAAGTGCCACCCTGGGGTGCAGCTGTGGCTTGGGGGTCCCCCCCCGGGCTCTGGTTCCTCCCCCCGGGCTCCATGTGCCCCCCCCAGCTCCACACGTCCCCTAACACCCCCTGTCCCTCGTCCCTCCCCAGGGCACGTGGCATCTCTGACCCCGGCCCCCAGCGACGTGGACCCCGAGGGGACTCTGGTGGCAGGTGAGGCCGTGCGGGGGGGTCCCAGGGATGTGGGGGTGCGGGGGGTGTCTCGGAGAAGTGGGGGCCAGCGGCTCTGCAGCCCCCAGCGTGTCCCCTCTCCCCCCGCCCCCCGCAGGTGACGGCGCAGGGAGGGGGTGTCCGGCAGCGCAGGTGAACAGGTATGGGGGGGCAGGGGTGGGGGGGTGCCGTGGGGAAGTGCACCCCATGCTGCCACCTCCCCGGGGGGGTCCCCGGTGGGCGCTGAGCCGTCCCTTCTGTCCCCTGGTGCAGTGGCCCCGGGAAAGCCCCTCCCGAGGCCGTGCCCCCCGCCGCTCTCTTCGGGCCCCCCCTGGAATCGGCTTTCGAAGCGGAGGATTTCCCGGGTGAGGACTCGGGGGGTCGGGGAGGAGGGAGCGGGAGGGGGGACCCCAGCATCCAGCGTGCTGTGTGTGTCCCCCACACGCCCCCCCAGCGCTCTGACACGGGGGTCTCCCCGCAGCCCCCCGCTCCTACGTCCTCACCTCCTCCTCCTCCCCCTTCTCCTCTTCCTCCCCGGAGAACGTCGAGGACTCGGGCTTGGACTCGCCCTCGCACCCCCCGCCCGGACCCTCCCCGGACTCGCGACCCTGGACCCCGCAGCCGGGGACGCCGCAGAGCCCCGGCCCCAAGCGGGGTGGCCCACCTGACCCCCCTCCGCCGCCGCCGCTGCCCCCCCCCGCCGCCCGGGACCCCGGGGCCTGGGCGCCGCGGCCCCGCAGCCCCGCCGGCCGCCTCCCCGAGCCCCCCGGCTTCGCCGTCTTCAGCGGCCCCGGGGCCGAGGGGCCGTGGGACGACGCCAGGTCGGTGCCCCGGGGGCGCAGCCGCTGCCCCAGCGGCCCGGCCCCCCGCGAGGCCCCTTCGCCCGACCCTTTCGGGGAGCCCCCGCCGTGGGTCAGACCCCGCAGCCCCGCTGGGGACAATCCTCCTCTGCCTTGTCCTTCCTCCAACTCGGCCTCGTCCTCCTCCTCCTCCCCGGCCCCCCCCAGCGGGGGGGAGTCCTCCAGCCCCTCGCCATGGACCTGCCAAGGGTCGGGGACGAGGCTGAGCGAGGGCGGCACGTCGGGGGCTCCCCCCCCGCAGCCTGAGCCGGGTGAGTGCTGGGGGTGCAGGAGCTGCTCCCCCCCCCCATTACCCGTAACTCTGCCCCCCCATTACCCGTAACTCTGCCCCCCCATTACCCTTAACTCTGCCCCCCCATTACCCTTAACTCTGCCCCCCCCATTACCCTTAACTCTGCCCCCCCCATTACCCTTAACTCTGCCCCCCCATTACCCTTAACTCTGCCCCCCCATTACCCTTAAATTTGTTTCTATTACCCTTAGCTCTGCCCCCCCATTACCCTTAACTCTGCCCCCCCATTACCCTTAACTCTGCCCCCCCATTACCCTTAACTCTGCCCCCCCCCTTACCCTTAAATTTGTTTCTATTACCCTTAGCTCAGCCCCCCCAATTACCCTTAGCTCTGCCCCCCAATTACCCTTAGCTCTGCCCCCCCATTACCCTTAACTCTGCCCCCCCAGCTGTTTGCGGGGTCTCGCCCAGCTGAGAACCGTGCTGGGACCCACCGATCTCATGGCACTGGGGAGACCCTGCTGCAGCCCCCCCTGGGGGGGCCCCGCCATGGGTGTCTCACCCCCGAATTGTAACACCCCCCACCCCCCCAGATGCTCTCCCCACCCGGCCCAGCGCAGCCCCCCGGGAGGTGCCGCTCGTGGCCCCCCCTCGCCGTTCCCGCACGAAGAGGCCGGCGGCCGCTCCAGCTGCGGGCAGCAACACTGACCTGGTGCGTGAGCTGGGGGGGGTGGCGAGGGGGGGCAGGAACGGGGCCGGGGTGCAGCCCCCCCCCCGACACCTCTTGCCCTGCAGTCGCGCTCGCTGAGCCCGTCGCCCTCCTGGAGCTGCGGCCCCTCGCACTCGGCGCCGGCCAGCCTGGGCGAGCGGGGCTTCTTCGCCGTCTCCCAGCCGGCGCTCGGTGGGTCCTGGGGAAGGGGGGGGGCACAGGGATGGGTGTGGGGGGGTCCCATCCGTGCTCTGACCTTGACTGACCCCCCAGGGCTGTCGCGGGGTCCCAGCCCCGTGGTGCTGGGCTCGCAGGACGCGCTGCCCGTGGCCACCGCCTTCACCGAGTACGTCCACGCGTACTTCAAGGGGCGTGACGCCGACAGGTACGGGGGTGCCAGGGGGGTCGGGGGACCCCCCCCCTTTATCCCCCCAGCCACTTCATCCTGCCTGGGGGCATCCACTGACCCCCGGCCTGTCCCCGGCAGCTGCCTGGTGAAGGTGACGGGGGAGCTCACCATGTCCTTCCCCGCCGGCATCGTCCGCGTCTTCAGCGGCACCATGGCCCCCCCCGTGCTCAGCTTCCGCCTGCTCAACGCCGGCGCCATCGAGCAGTTCCTGCCCAACGCCGAGCTGCTCTACAGGTACGGGGGGGCACCGGCTGCGCGGGGAGCCGGTATCAGGGTACGGGGGGTGCCTGGGGGGGATGCAGGGACCTTGGGAGGTAGTGGGTGCGGTGGTGGGGAACTGGTGTTGGGGTACGGGGGGTGCCAGTGTGCTGGGGGGTGGTGAGGGCGGTGACGGGGAGCTGGTGTTGGGGTACAGGGGATGCTGGAGGGGTGCAGGCACCCTGGGTGGTGGGTGCAGTGGTGGGGAGCTCTGTATCGGGGTATAGGAGGGGCATGGGCACCCTGGATTGTGGTGGATGGAAGTTGGGGTACAGGGGTGCCGGGGGGGGCAAGCACCCTGGGAGGAGGTGGGTGCTGTGATGGGGAGCTGGTATTGGGGTACAGGGGTGCCAGGGGGGTGCAGGCACCCTGGGAGGAGGTGGGTGCCGTGATGGGGAGCTCTGTATCGGGGTACACACTTTCCGGGGATGCCCGGGTGTCCCGGGGAGCCGGCAGGTGCCGCGATGGGGAGCTGAGTTCCGGGGTTCCCCAGGGCCTGGGTGTCCTCGGCAGCCGGTGGGTGCTGTGGTGGGGAGCTGGGTGTCGGGGTGCCGGGTTTCCCAGGGTGCCCTGTCCCCCGCAGCGACCCCTCCCAGAGCGACCCCAGCACCAAGGACTTTTGGCTGAACATGGCGGCGCTGACGGGGCACCTGCAGAAACAAGCGGAGCAGAGTCCGGCCGCCTCCTACTACAACGTGGCTCTACTCAAGTACCAGGTGACCCCCACGGGACACCCCCCACCCCCACCCCAGCCTCCTGGGAGAGGTTGGGGGGGTCTCATTGTCCCCCCCCTTACCTCCTTGAACCCTTGGCCGCTCCCCAGTTCTCGCGGCTGGGCCCCGGGGCGGCGCCGCTGCGGCTCTGCGCGCGCTGGGACTGTTCGCCCGGCGCCACGCGGGTCAGCGTCGACTACGGCTACAACGCCGGCGCCCTGGCCCTGCCCGTGCCCCTCGCCAACGTCCACGTCCTGCTGCCCGTCGACGAGCCCGTCGCCAACCTGCGGCTGCAGCCCGCGGCCAGCTGGTAAAGGGGATGGCGGTGGGGTGAGGGAGGTGGGGACGGGGCGAAGCGGCATTTGGGGACGTGCCCGCGGTGTCCCCGCAGGAATCTGGAGGAGAAGAGGCTGCTCTGGAGGCTGCTGGACGTGCCCGCTGCCCCGGGGCAGGGAGGTGAGGCTGCGCCTGCATGGAGGGGAGCGGGGTCCAGGCTTGGGCCCCCGCAGACCCCCCTAAACCTCTTTGCTGTCCCCCCCGACTCCTTTTCCAGGCTGCGGCCGGCTCTCGGCCAGTTGGGAGCCGCTCGGCGGGCCCAGCAAGCCCAGCCCGGTGGCGGCCCAGTTCAGCAGCGAGGGCAGCACGTTGTCGGGCGTCGAGGTGGAGCTGGCGAGCGCCGGGTACCGCATGTCGCTGGTCAAGAAGAGGTTTGCTACAGGTACGGCTCGGGGGCAGGCGTGGGGGGGTCCCTTCACCAAGGCTCTGGGGGGTTTCGGGGTCCTCGCCATCTCCTGTGGCCTCAGGGGGTGCAGGGGGTCCCTTTCCCAAGGTGGACGGGGTCCCCTCCCTGCTCCTTGGGGTGCGCACGATCCTTTTGCTGGGGTGCACTGGGGGTCCCCTCCCTGCTCCCCACGGCCCTGGGGTGTACAAGGTCCCTTTCCCGGGGTGCACAGGGGTCCCCCCTCCCTGCTCCCCATGGCCTTGGGGTGCATGGGGTCCCCTCCCTACCACCCCAAGCTCCCTTCCCCGCCCTGCGATGCCCAGCCCAGGGAGGGTGCAGGTAGCCCAGTTTGTGGCCAGCATCGAGCCCCGGCCACTGGGCAATGACCGTCCTCGTGCCCCCCCCTGCTCGCAGCCCCCCCTCACCACCTTTCGTCCTCAGGGATCTACCTGGCGGGGTCCTGAGCCACCTCCTGCCGGACCCTCCGAGCCCCCCCCGGGCTTCCCCTTTGGTTGTGTGAACTTGAAACACTGGATGGAGGCCGGCTGGGGGATGGGGTGCTGCCGGGGGTGGGAGCACCCCCCTTCCTCCTCTTCCTTATCCTCCTCCTCCTCCTCTCCCTCCGGCCCCCCACTCTGTGGCTGTCACCGCGTCGTCTCCTGCTGCCCAGCAGTCGGTCCCCTCCGTCCCCCCCCCGCCTCTCTGTGCTGTGAAGGGAGCAGGAGCTGCTCTTTTATTAAACACTTTATTTTCTAATAACCCCCCCACCGGCTCCCACCTGTCTCCTGCCGCGACGCCCATCCCCGGGGCCTCCAGGCTCCTCCATGGAAACGGGGCTCGGCCAATGTGGCCGCGGGGAAACTGAGGCAGGGAACCGGCGGCGCTTGGCCCAGCCCTTCCCTTGCACCCGGCGGGTGGGTGGGCAAAGGGGGGGGCAGACGGACGGACGGACGGACAGAGCCCGGGGCCGCAGCGCTGCCGGCTCGGGGAGAGGCGCGGTGTGAGGATGCCCCCGAGCTGGCTCTGCAGCGAGGTACCGCGGCCCCCTTTGGGGGGTCTCGTGGCTTTTTGCAGTGCGGTGGGGGCCAAGCTGGCACCCCTGGGGGCCACCCCCTTGGCAAGGACCGGCCAGATCCGTCCCCGTCTGGGTGGCCTCTGCGTGGTGCCGGTGGGCGAGTGGCACCCGTGTGCTGCCCGGGGGACCCCCCCACCCCATCCCGGTGCTTTATCTCCAAGGGCGAGGGCTGCTGGGTGGGCCCCTTGCACCCAGGGCCGCCCTCCCGCCTCCTCCCTACACCTGGCACCAGCGGTAACTCCTGGGGTACCCCTGGGGGGGCTGCGTGCCCTTGCTGGCCCCATCCCCGGGTTTGGGGGCCGCACCCTGTGTTTGCTCCCCCAAAGGAGAATGCCCCCCCCCGGAACCAGCAGGTTTTCGCTTCTCTGTTTGGCTCCGCTGCGCGTTTCCCAGTGCAGCCGGAGGAGTCGGAGGCTGCCCCGCACCCAAGGGTGCCCTGCCCAGCCGGGGCCCTCCCAGCGCCTCGCTGGTTACCCGGGTGTAACCGGTCCGGGGGGGCCCCCCCCCGCCTGCCGGGAGCTCCGTGTCGGGCTCCGCAGGGCAGGAGGTTGTGCCCCGAGCCGGGGGGTTCTGCGGGGCCGAATCCCCCTCCCCGGCTCTTGCAGAGCGCAGCCCCGCGGGGCCGGGGGCTCTGCTCCCAGCGTGGCCCCCGAGCGCAGCCCACCCCCCAGGCTCCCCCCGCTGCTGGCAGGGGGTGTCCTCAGGGCTGACCCCCCCACTCTGCCGTGGTCCCCCTGGGATGGCTGAGTGCCACCGTGCCCTGTCCTGTTTCTGCCTGGTTTTACCCCAAATCTGCCCTCCCGGGGCCAGGGGAGTGCCGAGGTACTGGAGGGAGAATAAATGAACCTGCGTTGTTAATGAGGATGTGGGGGCTGGAGCCTTCCTGGGGGCCAGGGGGTGCAGGAGGGTGCTGGGGGGATGGATTGGGGGGGGCTCAAGCTGCCTGCGAGGCCGGGGCTGACCCTCGGCGGAGGCAGCCTCAGCCCTGGCGGATGCTTGGACCCGGGCCCAGGCCGGGCCGAGTTTGGGGTCTGGGGGAGCTGGGAAGGGTCGGGGAGGGTCACGGTTGGGCTGGAGGAGCGTCAAGGGCTTTTCCAGCCCGGCTGACTCTGGGATGCTGAGCCCCAGGCTGGCGGTGCAGGACATCAGGATTAGGTGAGGAGCAAGATCCAGCGGGACGGGGCCGCAGCCGCCGCTTGCCCGCACTCGAGTCTTGGGGTGCTGTGCTGCAGGCGCCATGTGGGGCTGGGTGCTGGGACCGCCCCCCCCAGCACCTCCACAGCGACCAGACCCCAGCATCCCTCCTCGCTGTGTGTCCCCCTCCTCTCTGTGTGTCCCCCACATCCCCTCTCACCTCACCCCAGCTGGCAAATTTACCAAACTTTACTAAAAACCGGCCAAATCCCGCCGTGGTGGGGGCAGCAACAGGCGGAAGGGGGGTAAAAGACAAGCGGCATTGCACGGGGGGGGTCTGTCTGCTGCGGGGAGGGGGGAGCAGAGTGGCATTGCATGGGGGGGGGTGGAAATTGGGGGCCACATCCCCCTGTGCCCCCTCTCCCCTGGCCCTGCAGCCGTTAAAGCAGGATGAAGCGTCGCCATGTCCGTCCCTGTCACCGCTTGGTGCTGGGGAGGGAGGGGGGGTGGCTACCCCCGGGCTTTGCTCCGACCCTCCCGCAGCGCCTCGATTTTGGGGGCCAGCTCCCCAAAAGTGGGTCTGGCGCTGGGGGCGAAGGCCCAGCAGCTCAGCATCAGCATGTAGACCTGGAGCGAAACAAGGGACAGGGTGGTCAGGGGAGGGAGGTGGCCCCCAGGACCCCCCCCCCGGCCCCCCGGCAGGGCTCTCACCTCCACGGGGCAGCCGGCCGGCACCGGGAGCCGCCGGTTTTCCTTCAGGAGCTCCAGCAAGTGGCAGATGATCTGCGGCGTCTTCTCGGCGCCCATCATGCGGAGGAACTCCTGCGGGCGCGGGGACGAGCGTCGGCGCGGGGCCACCGCGGCCGGACCGGGGGCTCCTCCCCAGGGTAACGGGTCCAGGGTGGGGGCAGCGGGACCCACCCAGTGCCTCACCTCCGAGGGGCTCTTGCTCTTGTTGCTGTAGGTGAAGAGCTCGTAGAGGAGGACCCCGAAGCTCCAGATGTCGGATGCCCGGGAGAAGACGTTGTCTGCCAGGGACTCGGGCGCGTACCTGCCGGCGGGAGGGTGCTGAGCACCGGCTCCAGCCCCGTGTCCCCCCCTCCCCGTCCCCAAGTGCCACCCTCACCAGAAGACGGGGCTCTGGCCGGGCTCCCGCACCACGTAATAGTCCTTGTCCTGCGGCAGCAGCTTGGCCAGCCCAAAGTCCCCGATTTTAACGTGGGTTTCGCTCTCCACCAAGATGTTCCTGCTGGCCAGGTCCCGGTGCAGGCAGCGCTGGGCCCCCAGGTACTCCATGCCCTGCGCGGGACGCAGCCGCTCGCTGGGGCCAGCACCCAGCAGCATCCCCGGGGGGGGGCTCACGACCCCCCCTGACATCGCTCCATCCTCACGCCGAGGAGCGCGGGACCCGCTTTGCCCCCAGCCCCACCTTGCAGATCTGCCACGCGTAGAGGAGCAGGGTCCGGTGCTCCAAGCGGGGCTGGTTCTTCTGCAGGTAGTCCCGCAGGCAGCCGTTGGGCAAGTACTCCATCACCAGCCGTAGCCCGCGCCGGCCTGGAGGCAGAGCCGTGACCCGCCGGCTGGGATACGGGCAGAGCCGGCGCTGGGTGCAGGCAGCATCGCCGCGGGGAGCCCTGCCCGTTCCCCTGCCCGTTCCCCTGCCCGTTCCCCTGCCCGTTCCCTGCCCTCACCCCGGCTGTAGCAGACGCCGCGGTACCGGACGATGAAGTCGTGCTGCAGCGAGTGCAGGATCTGAATCTCTCTCTCGAAATCCTGCAGTTCCTTGGCCGAATCCTGCTGCAGCTTCTTCACCGCCACCAGCTCGCCCGTGCTGTCGCCCAGCGGGTCGTAGCGGCACAACTCCACGCTCCCAAAGTTGCCCTGGCCGGGGGAGAGAGATGACGGGTGGGGATGAGGGGTGCTGGCGGGGGGGGGGTGGCTCAGAGACCCCCACTATGTCCCCAGCGCTGGGTCCCCCCCCTCAAATCCCATGCACAGGTGAGGCCACGGGCACAAGCCAAGCGTTTCTCAGCTTTGAGGGCAAAACATCCCCCCAGGAGCCCCAGATGCAGGTAAGGGGGGGGCACAGGGACCTCATGCACTGAACCTTGGGGCTCCCTCTGCCCCCCCTCACCTTGCCCAGCAGCGAGATGTACTTGAGGTGCCGCTCCTCGAAGTGTGTGGGGTCCTGGCACATGGCGAGGGGCTCGTACCCCCAGAAGCTGTCCCGGAGCGTCGCGTCGGTGGGCGACAGGTCCGAGAGCAGCTCGTAATCTGGGGGAGGTGAGCGGTGAGGGCACCGGCGGGGGGGGGGGGGGCCTGGAGCCTGTCCCCCCTGCACCGACCCGGGGCTCACCCGAGGTGATGAGGCTGTTGAGGTCGCGGATGAGGGCGCGGAAGCTGGGCCGCCGGCGGGGCTGGTAGTCCATGCACTGGGCGATGAGCGTGGCCAGCTCCGTCCACTTGGGCGCGGGGAGCTGGAGCCTGCTCTGGTAGAAATCCAGCTTCTGCGAGGGTGGGAGAAGGGGCTGGAGCTGGCTGTGGGGTGTCCCCATCCCCCCAAACAGCCCCCATGCACCTCGCCCTGAGCATCACCTGCAGGATTTTAGGCTTGGGGGGGGGGGGGGGGTTGGTTACCGCCTGACCCTGCAGCCGTCTGTGCTATGGGGCTGGGGGGGGGGAACCAGAGCCCTCAAGACCCTGGGTCTGGGTGCTGTGGGTGCCCATCTGCCCCTTTTCCAGTGTGACCTGGGTCACCAGAGCCTCTGGCCAGCAGAGAAATCCCACGGTGGGGTGGGGGGCACAGGGTGTTCTCTGGGCAGGGGGTGAGTGAGCAGAGCCCGGGTACAAAAGGAAGGGGCAGGAGGGATGGTGTGGGAGAGTTGGGGTACAACAGGATGGGGCGGGAGGGTCGGGGTGCAGTGGGATGGGGCAGCCTCACCTTCTGGGGCTCCAGCAGGCTCACGGGCATGTTGCCGCCGCTGAAGATCTCCCAGAGGGTGGCCCCGAAGCTCCACTTGTCCGCCGGCAGCGCCAGGCTCTTGGGGTCACTGAGGCACTCGGGGGCCACCCAGGGGATGCGCTCCACCAGCACTGGGAGAGGGGCACGGCCCCGCTCAGCACCCGCCGGGGGGGCCCTGCACCCCCCAACCCGCCGTGTCACCCCGGCACTCACTCTCCGTGGCCAGGATGGTGACGCTGACTCCGGGGTCGTTGAGTTTGATGAAGGGGGGGCTGCCGCTGGCCGCGTCCCCCTCCCGGGTCAGCAGCACCTTCTTTGCCGAGACGTTGCCGTGGGTGATTTTCTTGTCCTCCTGGGGAGGGGAGAGGGACCAGGAGTGTCAGCGTGGCCCTGGCCCGTGGGGCAGCCCCACGCACGGGGCTGGGGAGTGTCAGCGGGGAGGAAGCAAGAGGGGGGTGTGGGAGGTGTGGGTGCTGTGGGACGTGGATGGGTGGGGGCTGTGGGACGAGGACGGGGGAGCCGTGGGGTGCTGCCGTGCGGGAGCTGCCGGACACGCTCCCCCCCGGACACGCTCCCCCCGGGCACCGGGCTCGCTGCGGTGCCGGCAGCGGCTCACCAGGTAGTTGAGGGCGTAGGCCAGCTGCTTGGCCACCTGCAGCTTCCAGCCCGTGGTCACTTTGCCGTCCCCTCGGTTCTTCTTCAGGTAGAGGTCCAGGGGCCCGAACCTGACGTACTCCTGCACCATGACACCTGCGGCGGGACGGGGGGGGGGGTGGGGGGGGAGACACGGGCAACTGTGGCCTGTGGCCTCCCGGCAGCGTGGCCGTGGCCCGGCGGGGGGCCCGGGGGCACTCACTGTCCTTCCCGAGGCTGACGCCGTGCAGCAGGACGAGATGTTTGTGGGAGAGCTGGCTCATGATGCTGGCTGCCTCCAGGAAGGACTGCGAGAGGCGGGGGGGGGGTTCAGTCAGCAGGGGGGGGCCCGTGGGGATCCCCCGGTGCCAGGCTGGGGGGCTGCCGCCGCCTCACCTCGGCGCAGTTGCGGTGGCTCCCGTCCAGGACCTTGAGCACCACCTCGGTCTGGTGGTCCCCGTCCTCCTCCTGGTCCCGCCTGACGCCCTTGTAGATGTGGGTGAAGGAGCCTCGGCCCAGGCTCTCGCCCTGTCGCGGTGAAGGGGACGCTGAGTGCGGGGGGGGTGTCCCACGTGCCCCCCCCAGCCCGCTGGCACCCCGGTTTCCCCCCTCCCCGTACCCGCGTGAGGCTCTGGGGGTCGATCTTGTGGAACATCATCTGGTTGAGGCTGCGGCGGGGGGCGGCGGGGGAGCCGGGGGGCTGGGGGCAGCCGCTGCGCACGATCAGCAGGTTGGATTTGTCTGGGGGGGGGCGGGAAAGGCCGTGAGGGGCGGCCGGGGTGGGCTGTGGAGGCTCGAGGACGTCACGCCGCTCGTTTTCTGACGTCCCACGGCCCGATCCAGGCTCCGCGATGTCACCCCCCCCGCCCCGGCCCTGTCACCTTTGGGCAGGGGGGGGCAGCAGGCCGCCAGGCGCATGTGGGCCCCCTCCGCCTGCAGCCCGCAGCGCCCGTAGGTGCCCAGCAGCTCCCGCAGGCTGCAGAACCGCCGCGTCACCCCCGAGAGCCAGAAATTCCCGTCCTCGTCCCGGCGGATCAGGCAGCGCTTGTAGTCGGGGCCGGAGCGGGTCTGCGGGGCGAGAGCCGGGCTCAGCGGCCTGGGGACCCCCCCCAGGAGACACCCCCAAACCCCCCCGAACCCCTCAGGCCCTGCGGGTGCCCGCGGCAACCCCGGGGCCGTCCCAAAGGGCCATCGCTGGTGGCACTGGCGGCCAACACCAGGTCTCAGGGCCGGTTCCCTCCGCGCTCCCGGTGCCGGCGGGGATGCTGCCGGTGCCGGTGCCGGTGCCGGTGCCGGTCTCACCTCGGCGCAGACGGTCAGCAAGTAGCTGTCGAAGTCCTGGGGGCTGCGGCGCAGCAGGTAGAGCCCCGGGCGGCTCCCCGCCACCTTCAGCTTGTTCACCGCAAACTCGGAGCTGCGATGGGCAGCGCTGGCTCAGGCGCAGCCTGGTTCCCCCTCGGGGACACCCTCAGCGCCCCCCCAGCACCCCCAAACCCATCAGGGGCTGAGCGTCACCCACCCAGCAGCTCCTGCCCAAGGGATTTCCGCCCCCATCACGCGTGGGGTGGGGGGGTCCCAGCACCCACCTGATGGGCCCATGACACTGGTTCTCCACGTCCTCCAGGAGCCGGGGGGGGGCCACCTCCTTGCAGAAGTAGTGGTGGGCATCTGCCGTCAGGCGGTAGTAGCCGTCGAGGAGAGCCACGAAGGAGCAGGCTTCCCGCAACGTGGGGAACTCCATCTCCTGGGGCCACGACGGGGCGGGGGGGGGCGTCAGCCCCAGGCCAACCCCAGCCACCCCCCCCCCAACCCCGCCAGGGCACCCCCCCAGCTCACCAGCACCCGATTATCCGTCTTGGTGAGGGTGACGACGCGGTTCTCCACGGGGCCGCCCTCCCGACTCGCCTGCTTGATGCTGATGTCGGCGATGTCGGGGAAGTCGCAGAAGTGTTGGCGGTTCTGGGGGGAGGATGACACACACGGACGCAGACAAGGGCTGAGCCTTCACGTCCCCTTCACCCCCCCCAGCTCACCCCACCGTGGGACCCCCATATGGCCGCTGCCTCACCCGCCCCTCGGAGCCGCCGCAGCTCCAGGCGACGCCGCTCTCGCCGGCCACGTGGATGACGATGGCGGCGGCGGAGCCCGGCGAGCGCACGGGGAAACTCTCCTCGGCCCAGCGCCGCTGCAGCCGCTCCAGGTCGAGCAGGTACTTGAGCTTCAGGTAGCGTCCGTCTGTCTGGCAGCCCCCGATCTTCCGCAGGGATTTGCTGAAGCGCCGGCGGATGCGCTTGCGGGTGAGGAAGTTGTGCTGCTGGATCTGGCACCGCAGCGGCTCGGGGAGGCAGGACTTGTAGCTGCCAGGGATGGGGACGTGGGTGCTGGGCTGTCCCCGGGGGCACTGGAGTGTCCCCAGGGGTGTCAGGTTGTCTCCAGGGGTTCTGGCCTATCCTCAGGGGTGCCTGGGTGTCCCCAAAGGTGCTAGGCTGTCCCCAGGGGTGCCAGTTTGTCCCCAAAGGTGCCAGGCTGTCCCCAGGCATGCTGGGTTGTCCCAGAAGGTGCCAGGCTGTCCCCAGGGGCACTGGGCTGTCCCCAGGGGTGCTGGTTTGTCCCCCAGGATGCCAGGCTGTCCCCAGGGGCACTGGGCTGTGCCCAGGGGTGCCAGGCTGCCCTCACGGTCCCCAGCTGACCTGATGTGGCTGAAGACCTCGGCGGGGCTCTGCTGCTGCTCCTTGGCGATGCGCAGCATGTCCAGCAGCGCCAGGCTCAGACACTCCTCCTGCGTGGGCAGGCTCAGCCCCACGGCCACGCGTCCCCCGATGAAATCGCTGCGGGACTGCGGAGGGTGCAGGGGCTGGGTTGGGGGGGGGGGTGTCCCTGCACCAGCCCCACCCTGCACTGGGTCCATCTCCTGAGCCCAGGGATGCTGCAGCCAGGAGCCCCGATACACCCCAAGACCCCCAGGGGGTCCCTACATGAGGCTGTCGCAGGTATTGTCCCCTCACTGGGGCGTGCACCACCCCGGGGAGGGGCACAGTGACCCCCACCTCAGCGAGCCGGGGTGCCCCGTGCCTGACATGGGATGCCCACGAGCTGCTCCAGCCAAGCTGGGCAGCAGGACCCCCACCCCGCCAGCGTCGCGGCGCAGGAGGAGGAGGGGGGCTCGGGGCGATGAAGGCCATTGCTGCACGGAGCTTAACACATATCAGCCACCCGAGAAGCCACACGGGCCCCCCCCCAGCAGCTGCGGTGTTGGGGACAGACACCAGCCTGGCAGGACTCACCTGGGCAAAGAGGTAATCGATGACCGGGTAGTCCAGGACGGGGCTGGCCCTGTCGTTCAGCAACTGGAAGCGGTGGGACTGTCCCAGCCCGCACCAGTTGGGGAAAAAAAACCTGATGGGGAGAGCAGAGGGGGCTCAGCGCCACGTGTGTCCCCCCCCGCCAGCGCACAACCCCCCCTCAGCCATCAGAGAGTCCCCGGGGAGCCGGGCCGGGGCTGTACCTGATCCTGTACACCACGACCTGGCTGCGGGAGTCGTCGACGGTGAAGAGGTGGTTGGGGGGGAACCAGCAGCTGAGATCCTCGGTGGCCAGCGCGAAGAGCGGGTGGCAAACGGGCAGCACGCCTGGGGGGAGAGCGGTGCCGGGACCCCCCCACGCCACGAGGACGGGCATGGCCAGTGCCCCGAGCCCACGGCTGGTACCCCAAGTCCATGGCCAGAGCCCCGAGCCCATGGCCAGTGCCCCAAGTCCATGGCCAGTGAGCCCATGGCCAGTGCCCTGAGCCCACCCACTACCCCTAAGCCCATGGCAAGTACCCCAAGCCCACGGCCAGTGCCCTGAGCCCATGGCCACCCCCCCGAGCCCACAGCCGGTTCCTTTGAGCCCACGGCCAGTGCCCCGAGCCCATGGCCACCCCCCCGAGCCCACAGCCGTCCCCCCGAGCCCGCCGGCACCAGGGGCCGATGCTCACCGCAGGCTTTGGCGGCCCGCACACACAGCTCCTCGGCCGTGTACTCGCCGAAGGTGAAGGTGAGGACGGGGGCGGCGGTGCCGGGGGGGCCGCGCGGGGGGGGCGCCGGGTGGTACAGGTACACCTGGAGGGTGCCGGTCTCGGCGGAGGAGAGGCTGCAGGAGCGTTCCCCGATCAGCGGCGTCTCCTCGCCCAGCGGGGCCATGGCGGGTGCTGCAGGGACAGGGAGGGTCGGGTGGCAGCACTGTCGTGTCCCCCCCCCTCCCACCACAGTGTGACCGCCGTGCAGGGCAGGACCTTGCCCCACACACTCCCCCTGGAATAACACCCCCAGCCAAGCCTGCAGCATCTCCAGGGCTGGGGGCAGCCCGTTCTGGGGGGGTAGAAGGGGAAACTGAGGCACGCAGCTCTTTCTCCAGGCATGTGGCTAAACCCCCCCCCTCCCCAGGCTGGCCTGTGGCCACTGCTCCTCGCCAGCCGGCCCAGGGCCCGTGTGCCCGTGCCCCGCATCGCTCCCAGGCATGGGCAGGGAGGACTCGGCTCCATCCCCGTGCTGGGACACCGCGAAGCCCCCCCCCGTGCCAGTGTGGTACCTGCTGCTGAGCCAGCGGCCCCCCCCGGGAGCTCTGGCCCTGGGGAGCGGGTCCCGGGCAGGGCTGTGCCACCGGGCCGGGCTGTGTGGGTGGCTGCTTCGAGTCAAAAAATCCCCTCGGTGACTTCCTTCCTGCCCGCAGCCTCCTCGGCGGGCGGCTTCCTGGTGAAGGAGGGGGTACGGGGCGGGGGGGGCAGAAAAGAGCCACCCCAGGGTGCAGGGACCAGTCCTGGGGTGAAGGGGCAGGGACCCCCAGACACCCCACTGGTGCTGTGGGTACCGCAGGGGTGGGCGATGCTCTGCCGGGGCACCCCAGCCCCCGTCCCGTCCCACCCCACCGCATGGGCGAGGGGCTGGGTGCTGCCCACCCACCCCTGCCACCCCCAGCGCCCCATTGCTGGGACCCTCCCTGCCCCACTCTGGGCCCTGCCAGGCCCCGCTTGGCCCCTTCACCCCAGTCCTGGCCCCGG
The DNA here is from genome assembly GCF_965140245.1 of Athene noctua. Classification (NCBI taxonomy): domain Eukaryota; kingdom Metazoa; phylum Chordata; class Aves; order Strigiformes; family Strigidae; genus Athene; species Athene noctua. Next base: position 6,998,511 of record NC_134063.1, on the reverse strand, counting down.
GGTGCCGCCGGTGTCACCGTGGGGCCGGGTCTGTGCCGAGCCCCGGCGCCGTGCGGTGTCGCACGCACCCGTCGGCGGATGTGGCCGGGCCCAGCAGCCGCCGGTTCTTGTTTTTCCCCTTTTTGTTGCTCAAACCAGCTCGGCAAGGAGACAAAGCCGGGGGGAGGCGGGGAAGGGGGTCCCGCCTGGAGCCCTCCCTGGGGACGGGCGATGGGGACAAAGCCACCAAGGCTGGAGCCAGACCCTGGGGACCAGGGACCCTCCTTCACCCTGCAGTGACGCCTCGGTGGGGACGGTGACCCCACGGCACTTCTGTCCCCACGTCGGGGCCAACGCCGCGCTGGAGGCTCATCCCTGGGGTTCAGGGCAGGGGGAGGAAATCCCCGTGGGCCAAACCTGCCCAAGGGCCAGGCGAGACAAAGCAGCGTTTGTGCCAGGGAATGAGGAAACCGGAGCAGCCCCACGCCCAAGTGCCACATATCCCCACGGCCGGAGCCATCCCGCCATCCCCGCGCTCTCCGGGGTCAGCGGCCCCCGCTTGCCACGTTGCCCGCTGCGATACGGGCGACCGCCCCACCGCTCGGGGTGACCCGGGGTCAGCCAGTGGCGGGGTGTGCGGGAGCGAAGGGGTTATGGCTGCGGCCCCCGACGGCTCCATCCTCCCCGCCAAGGGTCCCTCCCCGACGCCCTGAACCTGCCTCCCGCCGGCGCCCGCCCCGCGCGCTGGAGCAGCTCGAGGCACCGCCGGCCCCTCGCCACGGCCCCGCCGCCGCCTCAGCGCCCGCCGAGGACATCGCAGCAGCCTCCAGCGACCCGCTGGGCACCCCAGAGACCCCCCAGAGACCCCCTGGGCAGCCCCTCGCTCTCCTCCTCCCCGCCTCAGCACCACGTCCTTGCTCCGCGGGGCAGCTGCCTGCAAACGAGCTGCTTTTTTTCTGGGTAAAGGTTTAGCTTTGGTTTGTTTTGTCCCCTTGGCTGGAGATAAATTTGGCTCCCGCAGCGGCTCTGCCCCTCCTTGTTTGTGCTGCTGGAGGGGGGGGTCGCTCCCTCCTGGCCGTGTCCTTTGGGCAGCGACGCTTCCCTGGAGCCGCGGAGCCGCGGTCCGATGTGCTCCGGAGCAGCCACTTTCCTGCGGGCTCCAACCCGGGAGGTATTTGGGGGAATTTCCTCGCTGAGCTCGGGCCGTCGCTGCTGCAGCCGCCCAGGCGCTCAGCACTGACCTTCCTGGGGACAGGGACGGGACGGGATGGGACAAGGCGGCAGCTCCGTGCTCGGTCCTTTCTGCTGCGCGTGGAGCGTCGGTCGATAAGCACACGGAGTTTTCTCCCTCTCCGGTTCCGTCGCCCTCGGATGCGCCGGTGCCGCCGTGCCCTGGCCTAGCCGCGCGTCCCGCGTCCCCGTGCCCGTCCCTGTCACCCGTAGGTGCCCGGCAGCCGCCACGCTGGCCCCGGAGGAGAGCCTGGAGGTGCGGATGCCGGAGCGACTCACCTTCAGCCTCTGGGACTACGGAGTCTTCGGGCTGATGCTGCTGATCTCCACCGGCATCGGGCTCTTCCACGGCCTCGCCAAAGGCGGCCAGAAAACCTCGGAGGATTTTTTCACGGGGGGACGCCGGATGTCGGCGCTGCCGGTGGGGCTCTCGCTCTCGGCCAGCTTCATGTCGGCCATCCAGGTGCTGGGGGTGCCGGCCGAGGCGTATCGCTACGGAGCCAAATTCCTCTGGATGTGCCTGGGGCAGCTGCTCAACACGCTCCTCACCGCCCAGCTCTTCCTCCCCATCTTCTACCGCCTGGGGCTCACCAGCACCTACGAGGTGGGCACCGCGGGGATGGGGGGAGCAGCCCCCAGGGCACCCCAACGCCGGGATGGCCCCCACACGCTCCCTTGTCCTTGTCCCCAGTACCTGGAGCGGAGGTTCAGCAGGAGCGTCCGGCTGTGCGGGACGCTGCAGTACGTGGTGGCCACGGTGCGTGTCGGCGGTGCCGGGGTGGGATGGGGACGGTGGGGACGTGACACGCGCCGGGGGGGGGGTGGTTCGATCCGGCCGCGCCACCACTGCCCTGAGCCCCCCCACGAAGGGTCCTCGTTCCCGTGCTTGTGTTTTCTGTGACTCAAAGCAAACAGCGCCCGGCGGGAGCCCTGTTTGGAATGAAAACCCCAGTGTTTTCCCAGCGCCGGGTTTGGGCGGCACCGTCACGTTTCGGTCCCGCGGGCGCAGCCGTCACCTGCCCGGCGCTCGTGGGGACGGTGAGACGGGGCGCTGACCCCCCCGCTGACCCCCCAGCTCTTCCCGCAGATGTTCTACACCGGGATCGTCATCTACGCCCCCGCCCTCATCCTCAACCAAGGTGTGGGGGGGAGGTGGGGGCTGCTCCCCGTTGTGTTCCCGTCCCTGCGTTGGGGACATCACAGCCCTGTCCCACCCCCGGGGTGTCATTTGCACCTCGGGGCTCCCCTCAGCGCCCTCCCTTCCCCCTCAGTGACCGGGCTGGACATCTGGGCATCCCTGCTCTCCACCGGCGCCATCTGCACCTTCTACACCACCATAGTGAGTGAGGGGGCGGGAGCAGGGGGGGGTCCTGGGGTCCCTGGGGGTCCCTGCGCTCACCCCGGCTCCGTCTGGCGCAGGGCGGGATGAAGGCTGTCATCTGGACCGACGTCTTCCAGGTCTTGGTGATGCTCTCCGGCTTCATCGCCATCATCATCCGGGGGGTGCTGCTGGTGGGGGGTCCCGCCAGGGTGCTGGACATCGCCGCCAACGGCTCCAGGGTGAACTTTGGCGAGTGAGTCCCCCCCCACTCCCCCTGTGCTGGAGGGGGGGGTCAGTGCCGGCCCCAGCTCACCCCCCGCCGCTGTGCCCAGCTTTAACCCGGACCCGCGGAGCCGGTACACGGTGTGGACGTTCCTGCTGGGCGGCACGCTGGTCTGGCTCTCCATGTACGGCGTGAACCAGGCCCAGGTCCAGCGCTACGTGGCCTGCAGGAGCGAGAGGGAGGCCAGGATGTGAGTCCACGGGGCCACCAAGATCCTGGGACGGATCCTGGGGGGCGAGGGGCTGCGAGGGGCCGGGGGGGGGTGGCTGCGCACCAGCCTGTGCCCTGTGGGGAGCCCAGTGCCTGCACCCCTGCAAAGGACCCAGCACCCCTGTGTGGATCCAGCACCCCTGCACGGCCCCTGCACCCTGCATGGCCCCAGCACCCCTGTGTGGATCCAGCACCCCTGCACGGCCCCAGCACCCTGCACGGCCCCTGCACCCCTGCACACACTCCGCGTGGACCCTACACAGACCCTGCACCCTTGCACGGACCCTGCAGCCCTGCACGTGGCCCCTTGTACCTTTGCACGGACCTTGCACCCTTGCACAGACCCTGCACGGACCCTGCACGGACCCTGCACCCTTGGCACGGCCCCCGCACCCTGCGGGGGCCCTGCTCAGCGGCGCGTGCTCCCCCCCCCGCGCTTGCAGGGCGCTGCTGGTGAACCAAGTGGGGCTGTTTTGCGTCGTCTCCAGCGCCGTGGGCTGCGGCCTGGTGATGTTTGCGCTCTACAAGGACTGCGACCCCCTCCTCGCCGGCTACATCTCGGCCCCCGACCAGGTACCGGCCCCCCCCTCAGCCCCCCCAGCCCTGCCCTCTCCAGCCCCACACCGAGGGCAGCGAGAGGGGCCCCTGGGTGCCCGTCTCAGCACCCCCGGGGTGTGTGTCCCCCCCCCAGTACATGCCCTACCTGGTCCTTGACATCTTCGAGACGCTGCCGGGGGTGCCGGGGCTCTTCCTGGCCTGTGCCTACAGCGGGACCCTCAGGTGAGGACGGGGCCCCCCCTCGCCCCAAGGGGACCCCAAACCCCCTCGTGGAAGGGGGCTTCAGCCCCCCGCCCCCTCCCCTCCCGCCCCGCCTGCGCTGAGCGCTGCCCCCGCCCGCGCCGCAGCACGGCCTCCACCAGCATCAACGCCATGGCCGCCGTCACCGTGGAGGACCTCGTCAAGCCCCGGCTGCCCGCGCTGCCACCGCGGAGCCTGACCCTGATCTCCAAGGGGCTGTGTGAGTGGGCACGGGAGCCGGGCCGGGCCATGCTGTGCCAAACCGTGCCGTGCCGTGCCGTGCCACGCTGTGCCATGCCGCCCCAGCCTGTGCCGTGCCGTGCCAAACTGTGCTGTGCCAGGTCACACTGTGCTGTGCCATGCCATGCTGCACTGAGCCGTGCCGTGCCATGCCAGGCCATACTGTGCCATGCCGTGCCGTGCCATGCCATGCCAGGCCATACTGTGCCATGCCGTGCTGTGCCGTGCCATGCCATGCCAGGCCATACTGTGCCGTGCCGTGCCATGCCATGCTGTGCTGTGCCATACTGCCCCAGCCTGTGCCGTGCCAGGCTGTGCCAAACTGTGCCATATCATGCCATGCTGTGCTGTGCTGTGCCATGCCAGGCCACACTGTGCCATACCACGCTGTGCCATGCCGTGCTGTGCTGTGCCATGCCATGCTGTACCATGCTGTGCCATGCTACCCGAGCCTGTGCTGTGCCGTGCCACACTGTGCCAAACTGTGCCGTGCCGTGCCAGGCCATGCTACCCCCGCCTGTGCTGTGCTGTCCCACTCTATGCCGTGCCATTCCATGCTGTGCCGTGCTCCCTGCCTCCTCTGCTGCGTGGCCCTGCTCTGTGCCACACTGTGCTGCACCGCGCTGTGCCATGCCGTGCCACGCCGTGCTGCACTGAGCTGTGCCGTGCCGTGCCAAGCTGTGATGCACGGCACCATGCCGCACCATGCCGTGCCATGCCACGCTGCACCGTGCTGTGCCGTGCCACGTTGCACCGTGCCGTGCCGTGCCGTGCCACGCTGCACCGCCCCGTGCCACGCTGAGCCCCTCCGGTCTCCCCGCAGCGCTCATCTATGGCACCTCGTGCATCACGGTGGCGGCTCTGGCCTCGCTGCTGGGCGGCGGCGTGCTGCAGGTGAGCCGCGCCGCACCGGGCCGGACCCGCCGTGGGGTCAAGGTCACCTCGCGGCCCCCCCACTCCACACCCTCCCCCCGTTGCCCACTGGCGCTGCTTGGCCAAGCGGGACCCGGCCACACGCCGCTGGCTGCCGGAGAGCCCTCGAGCCGCCCGGGCTGGCGGGAGCACTGGGGCAGAGCCAAGCACCCTCCTCCTCCTCCTCCTCCGAGCCTCTTGAGCCCCCACAACCCCCGGAGCCGCCCAAACCCCCCCGAGCCCCCCAAGTCCCCAAGCCGGGGCGCTGGGGCAGAGCTCTGCGTCCCCCTTCCAGGGCTCCTTCACCGTCATGGGGGTGATCAGCGGCCCGCTGCTGGGGGCCTTCGTCCTGGGCATGTTCCTGCCGACGTGCAGCACGGCCGTGAGTCCCGGGGAGGGGATTTGGGGAGGGGGGGTTCAGGGGTCCCGCCGCAGCTCCCCCCCGGGCTGTGCGGACCCCTCCTCTCCCCCACCACAGGGTGTGCTGGGGGGCCTGGGTGCCGGCTTCGCCCTCTCCTTCTGGGTGGCCGTGGGGGGCACCCTGTACCCCCCCAGCGCGGCCGCCATGGGGGTGCTGCCCGCCTCCGCCGCCCTCTGCCCGCTCCACAACCACACGGCCGGCGCCAACCGCACCGTCCCGCTGGGACCCCCGGCCCCCCGCCAGGACCCCCCCGCGCCACGGTGAGCAGGAGGACGGCCCGGGGAGAGCGGGTGGGGGGGCGGGGAGCACGGGGGGCTTGCTGTGATGTCACACCGTTTGCTTTGGTCGCCGTGACGTCACGCGGCTGTCCCTGATCACGGTGATGTCATGCGGCTGTCCCTGATCACAGTGACATCACATCGCTGTCCCTTATCATGGTGACGTCACGTGGCTGTCCCTGATCACCATGATGTCACACCACTGTCCCTGATCACAGTGACATCATGTGGCTGTCCCTGATCACAGTGACATCGCACCGCTGTCCCTGATCACGGTGACGACACGTGGCTGTCCCTGATCACGGTGACATTGCACCGCTGTCCCTGATCATGGTGACATCACACCCCTGTTCCTGATCATGGTGACATCACACGGCTGTCCCTGATCACGGTGACATCACACCGCTGTCCCTGATCACGGTGACCTGCCGGTCCCTGACCCCCTCCCCTCACAGGCCAGCCATCGTGGGGGACTTCTACGCCATCTCCTACCTGTACTACGGGGCGCTGGGGACCCTCACCACGGTGGTGGCGGGGGTCCTGCTCAGCTCCCTGCCAGGTGAGGCTGGGGGCCGGGCGGGGGGTGGGTGTCCCCACACCCCGCAAACAGCCCCTCCCCATGTCCCCCCTTTTCCGTCAGGGCCAACCAAGCAGAGGCGGCCGCCCCCGGGCGTGCTGTGGTGGGACATCATGAAGACGTCCTCGGTGTCCCCCACTGGTGCCAAGACCCCCGGGGAAGAGCCTCTGGGCAAGGCTGAAGCCCCCCCCCAGGCTCTGGCGGTGAGGCTGGACGGGGAGGGCGGCCCCCCCCGGGGCCCCCCCGAGTCCACCACCGCCCTGCTGCTGCAGGAGACCCACGTGTAGGGTGCTGGGGGGGGACACGGGTGGCCCGGCTGTGGCCACAGTGGGACAGCGGGATTGGGGGGGGGGCATGTCTCTGTCCCGGGATCCCCAATAAAGGACGAGCTGTTCCCCGGGAGGAGCCTGTATCTGGGGGGGCTGCGGGGGGGCTGCGGGGGGGCAGCTGCCCACCCCTCTGGTGATGCCGCTGGGCCTGGGGGGGTCACACCAGGGTGGGGGGACGGGGGTGCAGGCCCTACACTGATAAGCCCTGCCCACTCTGGTGACAATGGGCCCCGCCCTGTTAAACCCAGCCCCACCCAGGCAACAATAGGTCCCGCTCTGTTAAACCCAGCCCCACCCAGGTGACAATAGGCCCCGCCCTGTTAAACCCAGCCCCACACAGGTAACAAGGGGCCCCGCCCTGTTAAACCCAGCCCCACCCAGGTGACAATAGGCCCCGCCCTGTTAAACCCAGCCCCACACAGGTAACAAGGGGCCCCGCCCTGTTAAACCCAGCCCCACCCAGGCGACAATAGGCCCCGCCCTGTTAAACTCAGCCCCACTCAGGCGACAATAGGCCCCGCCCTGTTAAACCCAGCCCCACTCAGGTGACAGCGGGCCCCTCCTTGTTAAGCCCCGCCCACCGAGGTGACAAAGGGCCGCGCCCTGTCAAGCTCCACCCACCCAGCTGCGATTAGCCCCGCCCACAACCTCTCGGCCGCGCCGCCATCTCATGGGGCGCCGCCATCTTTGTGCCGGGCAGCGAAGGCGGCGGCGGCGGGCGGAGTGCGGGCTCTCCCCGGATTTCCCGCCGCGCTGCCGGAGCCACCGTAGGCGGGAGCTTCCGTCCGACCCGCCGCTCCCCGCCGCTCCCCGCCGCCACCGGGGTCCGGCGCCGCGGCGCGGGCAGAGCCGGCCGTGCCCTCAGCAAAGATGGCGGCGGCGGGATGCGCGCCCTGACGAGCCGGCGGCGCCGCTCGCCCCGCCCCTCCCGCGGGAGCGACGCCGCGCACCGGTGACGCGCAACGTGCGCGACGGCCGGAGCGGCGGGGACCGGGTAGGAGCGGGCCCGGGCGGGGCGTCCAGGCCTCGGGCTCGGCCTGAGGGGAGGGGCCGGGCCGGGGGCGCGGAGGGGAACCGGGGGAGAGGGGAAGGGCTGGGGGGCTGGGGCGTGGGGGCCTGGGGGGGGTTGAGGGGAGAGGGAGGGGCTGGGGAGGGGCAGGCCTGGCCCTGAGGGAGGGCAGGGGGCGGGGGGGCTGAGGGGACAGGCCGCGGGTTTGGGGAGGGGGTGGAGGGGGAAAACACCCCCTCTCCTGAGCCAGCGGGGAAGGGCAGCTGCGGGGGGGCTCTGCCGCGGGAGGGGAGGGCCGGGGGGGGCTCTGTGGGGCCCCGGGGCAAAGTGGGGTGCTGGGAACCAAGGACATGCCGGGGAGGGGTTCGGCCTGGGCGGGGGCCGGCGGGCAGCGGGACAGGCCGGCTCTGGGCGCGGGGCGGGGCCCTTACGGCTGGAGGAGCAGCCCCGGGGGTGGGGGAGGCTTCCCGGGCTGTCCCGCAGCCCTGCCCCGGGACCCAGCCCTGATCGTGCTCCTCAGGAAGGCTCAGAGCACGGATTGGGGAGGAGAAAGGATTTAATCCAGCCCAGACTTTGAAAGGCTTGGGACTCGAGCAGCTGGCCCTGAACGGCAGCCCTTCTCTCTTGTTTCGTGCTTAGCGAATAGTTCTTTGCCATTCAAAGTAAAGATTTACGACACCGAATGTGGTGTGTGCACGGGCAGCGTGCTAAGAAGCGCCGTTCATAGAGTTAATTTTCTGGCTCCCGTAGTGCCTGGCTTTTAGGATTCTTCCTACCCTGACGATGTAAGGGTAATTAATGCAGCACATCTGCGTGGTCATTTATCCAAGCTAAACGGGACCACAGGGTGCTGTTTCTGTACAGCCAGAAGGTGTGATACAGCGTTTGTGCTGCTTCATCCTGCTCTGCTGGCAGCAGTGAATTCCCCTCGGAGCCCGTCGGTGCAGAATGAAAGCACCCAGTTTCCTTTTGAGTCAGCAGCAGGGAGTGTTTTGTCTTGCAGAGCTGTGGTGCTTTTTGACTCGGTACCGGGAACCCAGCAGCTCGATTTGTCGTGTTGTGGCAGCGCAATAAACAGACGGGAGGGACTGGCCCCCGCTGAGGAGCTGGGGCGGGGTGAGCAGAGTTCCTCCTGGGCGAGCTGGGAGATTGCTAGATCTGTTCTGCCCAGGATCCTGAAATAGTGTGAGGCAACAAGAAAAGGGGGGTTTCATGGTGTGAACTCCAGCTGTTCCTGCTTCCTGGGGTGATGGTGAGCCCAAGATCCTGGGCGGGACAAGGATCTGAACATCTTTTCTTCTCTACAGAGCACCTTGAGTGATGCCCAAGAAGTTCCAAGGTGAAAACACCAAGTCGGCTGCTGCCCGCGCGAGGAAAGCTGAGGCCAAGGCAGCAGCCGATGCCAAACGTCAGCAGGAGCTGGAAGATGCCTACTGGAAGGATGAAGACAAACACGTGATGAGGAAGGAACAAAGGAAGGTGAATGGCTAGTCAGGTAGCAGGGTGGCTTCTAGCTGGTCCTCTGCTAAGCCCGTGAAACCCAGGCGTGCTCAGAAAGGGGGGCTTCTCCTCTGTCCCCCAGCTGTAGCTGTCTCTGCACATTGTCCTGCGCTTAGTCTCAGGCAGAAGAGCTGGAACTAGTGGCTTCTCTGGGAGCTAAAAGAAGCTGAGTGTGGGAGTAAGTGTAAGCTTTGATGTGTAATTCGGAAATCTGGTGGATCTTCGAGCTGACTTCCTGAGGGAGGCAGTAAAAGCTTTATTGCTGGAATCATTTAAAACTGAATTAAGTAAAACATCAGGAACTCTGCTGCAGAGCTTGATTTTTGACCCAGCAGTTCTTTAGCATCTTTTCCTTTCTTCTCTGTTCTGTTCTTTGATTTTTGTAGAAGGAAAAGGAAAGCAGCAGGGTTCAGGATTAAAAAGCTTTTTTTTTTCTCCTGCCTAACTTGGTGTGCCCTACATCAGGACACGTCTCTCAAGAGATTTGAGTTTGCTCTTACCAGCTTGCTCTGCCCTGGGTGCCTGTTTGCCTCGGTGCTCAGTAAACAGAGCACTTCAGTGCTCGTTTCTGGGTTATTTGGTTTTTAACATCATCCTGCATCGGCGTCAGAGAAATCTACCTTCTGGTTTTGTGGATTTTTCCAGAAGTTGTTGGTGATAATTTAGGTGCCTCTTCTGAAATGATTTCTTTACCTTTGTGCGTACAGGCGGGGCTTCTGTTGGTGACATAAATGGGATTTATGGGGTTACTGGGTTTGCGCTGCTCTGATTTTGGTGCTTCCTGAACTTGGAGTGTTGGTACTTGAGCGCAGTGGCCGGGCAGGCAGGGAGCCAGCGTGTCCCCGTGACCTCGGGAGCTGCGTGCTCTGTACATCCGTGTGAGTTCACCCCTAATATGTGTCTTGACGTTTGGAATGTGGAGCCCTGTGTGCTGTTCCCCCACGCAATCCTGTAATGCTGCCTAATTACTTCCTGGAACAAGGACTTATTATTGCTCTACTTAAGACTTGGCCAGCACTGACCTATTTGACTGGGCTTCCAAAACAGCCTCCTGCAGGCAGGCGGGCTTGGGAGCCGTGTCGTGAGCTGGGATGGCTAACTGGAAAACCAGGGGCCACCCCAGAGCCTCAAACTGGGTTTTAGAGAAACCAGCACGGCAGTTTCAGCACCTCAGCCGTCCCCTCTCCCCGTGTCAGCGCAGCCGTAGTCTCTAGGCCTGAATTTCGCCGTGTTTTAGTGCGTTTGCTTCCCACGAAGGCCCCTGGGGATGTGCAGCCCTGCAGCTCGGCTCTCTTGCCAGCAAAGCTGAGTCTAACTGTACCTGCACAGGGGCTCTTCTTGCTGCAGGAGCCTCACACAGGCGCTGCCACAACCTAAGCAAAGGCCGGGGCTTTGGGGAGGTGGGCGAGTGGCCGGCAAACAGGAGTGAGTGGGTTTGCTGGGGGGAAAATAAATCAGTGAAACCTTCCTCAGCTGCTCCTCCGGTGCCATCAGGCTGGAATATCCCCACGTAGAGTGGAAGGAGCTGCCTGTGCCCCAGCGCATCCCAGCAGGGAAGGAATGTGTGACTCACGTTGTAAATGACTTTCCATCCTCATCCTAGAGAGGACAGAAACCAAACTGTTCACAGGAGTCAAACTTCCCCGCAGAAGTAGCTGTTCCGCGGGTGGTGCTGGCATGGAAATAGCGCTGCTGGCCGCGGCCATATGCTGCGGGAGGGACTCGTGTCGCTCTCAGCGACAGCACCCGGAGGAGGGGATGGCGCTGTGTGGAGGAGGTTGCTCTCAGCACCTCGCAGGCAGCGCTGAGCAGCTTTTCCCAGCTTTTCCCCAGCTCTCCGGGCGATGGCAGTAACGCATTAACGCTGCCGCAGCGCACCCGTGCAGCGCCTCTGAATTCCTGCACCTCCGGCAGGCACGAGGGCCTGAAAGCCTCGGGGGTGTGCTGACACCAAACCCCACGCGCCCCTTGTAATCCCTTTCCCCCCACGGATGACCAGTGGAGCCTCAGTGGAGTAAATGAGAGCGCAGGGCTCGGTTTGTGCGGCGGGGCTGGCGGCGCTCTCGCTGGCAGCGCTGCGCCTCAGCGTTAATACTTGGGCTTAGGGAAGCTTAGTGTTGGAACCACGGCGCCCGCTGCCGTGAGATTCGCTGTCCCCAAACGACTGTCCTGTTGTTTGCTGCGTTTTGGGGGTTCTTTAAACCCGCCACCCCCTGCTCTGAGAGCAGCCGGCCTCTGCTCACAGAGGATGACGCTCGTTTGGCGGCTCTGTGATGCATAAAGGAACATCTGAGCTAATCTCACCAGCCTGTGATGTGTGTATCCCTCCCCTGGTGCTTCAGCACAAGTCACAGCTTGTTACCTTCCCTGGAGAGCTGGAAAGCACAAAATCTACATCCTTCTGGCTGGAAGGCTCGGGGGTTTACCTAGGTAACTGCTTTTCTTTTCAAATTCAGGCGTTTTCATCCTTTCCGTCCCTTCCCACTCTTCCTGGGCAAGGTTAGGCTGCAGCCCAGAGCCTGGCACTCCTCGTCAGCCCCGTCACGGCGGGGTTTTCTCCCTGCAGTTAGCTAAAGTGTGTCTGGTGGTGGGACAGCTACGGACGCGCCTGTGTGCCGGGTGAAGCTGCGGGCAGGCTTCAAGGGTGACAAACTGTTCGGTCTGCTGGAGCCTTACGGGGAGAGAGGACCGGTGGAGGAGCCGGCCAGGGCAGAGGTCACGCAGACAGTCAGACCTCCTTCTCTCTGCCGACCGTGGGGTTCGCCTGTGGGCACGCGCAGGAAGGTCTCACTGGCCACCAGAGCTGTGGTGGCTGCTGGAAGGACGCAGCCAAATTCCCAGTCTCCGTCCCAAACTCCTGCCGGGGCTGTTTGGCTGAGGGAGGCCAAGCCCTTCTCCCCGTGCAGGCTGCGTTTGGCCTGAGCTCTGTTTGCCGAGCGCCCGTGTGCCAGGCAAGTGATTCCTCCTCGTTCAGCGGCGGCTCAAACCCCCTTTGCCCGTTTCTCTCTGCCCAGCGGGCTCGTGGCACCGGCAGCCCCGTCCCGCAGAGGCCTCTGGTCTCTCCGGCGGGTTCACTCGGCGGGACGGCGAAGGGGGAGCGTGCGGGGGACGTGGGAGCGAGGAGGCTTTTTGTGCTCGTGTCTGCAGGGTCTGGGGACAGATTCACGTTAAAGGCAGGGCGGGCGCTTGCGCTGGAAGAGCGCAGATGGCGCACGAGGGAGCGGTGACTCTTCTGGTGCGAGTTTTCTGCCTTTCTCGTTCCCGTTAGCCGCGGTCACGGGGTGTGGGCTGGCAGGCTGCTGTACCGACGTCCCAGCTGCGGTGCTACCGCAGGCGGGCGAGCGGTGACTTTCTCTTCCCCCTTCCCCCCCCTTCCCCCTTCCTCCTCTGATTCAGCGCGGAATTACTCAGCCCTGAGCACCAGCTTTTATTCCGATAAAACGCGAGACAGGTCAAATGACTCTTCTTCCCTCTTTGGAGGACGTCTGCGTGGTACCAGGTACGCAATACTGAAACCTGACGGCTTGAATGAGCAATGCAGGGGCGAGAGATGTAGCAGAGAGACACCTGACAGCACCAGGCTGGGCTTTAGGCCCTAAACCCAGCTTTCTGAGGCTCCGGTATCCCGCCGCTGCTTGCTCTGACTCCTGCAGGCAGCAGAAGGGGGGGGTGTGACCCCGTCTCAAATACCTCAGAGCGCTTAGACGTGCTCCAGGTCCCTGTGCCCCGCGGGGTGTGGCAATATTGAGGGTGAACGTTACTCATGTCCGGTTTTCTAACCGTGGAACGTTTCACTTAGGCAAATCCCGGCCTCCTTTTCATCGGGACGTTTAAGCTGCTTCATAAAGGATGATTTGGTTTGGCCCAACCTGAGAAAACTCTTTAAAAATGGAGCTTCGGGCCCTTTGGGATTCAGGATCGACCCCAAGCTGCTGCTTTTGAGCCCCGTGCAAGGTGCGGAGCAGACCTGGACGTGACGGGCTGCTGGGGGAAACCTGAGCACGTCGATTTTACAGCTCTTGTGACAAATTAGTAACGGTGCCAGCTTATTTACTTTCCACAAATAGAAACTCAATTGTAAAATGCCAGAGCAGGGAGTAGCTCACCCCAGCAGCTGGGGGAGAGGAGTAGCTGGGGGTCCCCTGCAGCACGGGGGGGAAGCCTCCGCGCCCCGCTTGTGCCTCTGTTTCCTCTTCGCGAAGTGGATGTGTCGTCTTTGAAGAGTTTTGTTTGAAAGGAGCTCGCAGCAGCCGAGCATTATCCTTGAATTTCTGCTCTGTCAGACGGGTTGTCGTCCCAGCTGGGACTGCGTGATGTGAGGCGGGCTGCTGAGCTGGCTGCCTTGTAGGACAGTTCCCTGTCTGTAATAAGCAGGGGGAAAAGACAATCTTCTCGAGCTATAAATAACATTTCTGTTCTGAAATGTCTTGCTCCCTTCCCTGAGGTCATTAGCACTTGTGTATCCACCTCGTATCGGTCTCCTGGATTAGTGAAGCCGCAGCCACGCCTGCAGCCTTGCCCAGGCGCTCTCCGTGCCAGCGCCTTCTCGGGGTTCCCTCTTCAGTCCCCCCCGAGCTGCCACGGGCAGT